>NC_052503.1:3200643-3209944 GCF_016617805.1 Bactrocera tryoni
GTTCCTTACAACTTCAAACCAAGAGATGTCGAAAGCTGCTTCAAATCTTCGCTTCAAAGGCACAACCGAAAGGGATTTTTACAGCGCACATGGGTCGAAAAGTTTTGCCACCGAGGATAAAATCTGTCTTTTTGTGATGGCCGATAATGCGGATATGGACTCTGTCGTGTATAGTTCTCATACGTCGTGTATGAGAACTGGTCAGATATCGCATTCCACTGTATGCCCAGTATTTTTGTTGTAATTTCCTTTTCAAATATAAGGAAATTAATACCCAACAAATGGTCTTTAGTAATATTTTTAAAAATATTTGGGTGGTTGGCTGTAATCTTTTTATAGGAAACCCTGCGGTATTGAGGGCATTTATTACCTGTGATAAGGTATCGTATGCTAGTGGAAGACTGTGGCTTCCAGACAGGATATCGTCTACATACGTCTGTGTTTTTTACACTTGTGTTGACAGAGGAAATTCTGACTTTGTGTCTTCTGCCATTTCGTGTACGAATGGCTATGTATGGATCACAGTTTACGCCAAAGATTAATGTTTTTAATTTAAAGTCACGTAGTGGACTATTGGCAGATTTTCGAAAAATTATTCGTTGAAAATCTTGATCTATTGAAAATCTTGATCTTGACTATTTGTCTATACATTTTTTCGACATCCCCATTGAATACGTATTTGTATATACGCCAGTTCAATATGAGGACCATTAGATCTGGATGGAGTGTGGGTCCCGTAAATAGAATGTCATTTAGGGATTTCCCCGAACTAGTGGTTCTGGAGGCATTGAAGACCACTCTGACTTTTGTAGTTTTTTTGTCAGGCTTTACTACTGCATGATGTGGCAAGTAGAAAGAGTAATATTTGCCTCTTATGATTTTTTCACATGGCCTTACTTCCTCCATGTGGTCTAAATGTAGGTATTCTTCTAAGACACCATCATAATCTTGTTTAAGCTCACCTTTTCAAAGTAGGTTTTTTTCCATACTTAGAAACTGCTGTATTGCAGAGGTGCGAGAGTGACCTAAGGCGAGTGTGTCTGGAAATTGTTGATTTAGTGGTAGACGTACGACATACCGACCATTAGCTGATCTAGTAGTTGTGGCTTTATAAAAGTCTTCACAATACTGATCTTCTGGTGTTGCGATCGAAATGGGGGGAGCTCTTCTAACTCCCAAAATTTCCTTAATTGTGAATTAAGGTATTCGTTGGATATTTCTTCAACTTCAGTTGTCATGGTAGAAACTGTGTCAGTAACTAGTCCACTTAGTATCCAACCGAAGATAGTGTTTTGAGCTAGAAGGGTGTTTGAGATTTTTTCAACACCTTCTAGTATAATTTGCGGTATAAGGTCGCTGCCTATTAGGATGTCTATTTGAGCTGGCTTGTTGCAGTTGGGATCTGCTAGAGTCAGGTGTGAAATTTTATCCCAATGCTTGCTATTTATTTGATAGCTTGGAAGCATGTTTGTTAGTTGCGGTAAGACAATAGCATTTGCTTAAATGCTTATCCGCTTGGGGTGAAATTAGGGTAATGGGGCGTATTTTGTTAGAGTTTTGTACTACTCTTCCGCCCATTCCCGTAATTTCATAGTTGGCGTGTTTTGTTGGCAACTTTAATTTATTTTGTGCCTTAGACGCTATAAAGGATCGTTGGGACCCTTGGTCTATTAAGGCTCTTAGTTTGAACAGTTCTCCTCGATGTTCGATGGAGACAACTGCTGTTGGTAGTAATACCTTACTTTGATTCTCGCTGTGTAGCGTTTGAGTTTTTAATGCCTTTGATCAGCACGGTGTCTCTTGGCAAATTTCGAGATTTTGTGTTTCGGGAGTTGCTGTTGCAACTAAACCCGTGGCTTTTCTTGAGAATGCGTTACTTTGAGGTGCATTGGGAGACATGTTGTAATGTAACATAGAATGATGTCTTTTCTGACAATATGCGCAGTTGAATTTGCTTTCGCAATTAGTAAGATTGTGCGCGTGGGACAAGCAGTTTGTACAGAGTCTTTTTGACATGACAAAGTTGTTCCTGTCGTTTATATTTAATTTTTTAAACTTCTTGCAAGTTTTGAGTTTATACCCTCCTCTACATAGTTCGCATGAAGTATATTTGTTCTGTTCCGATGTGAACGATTGTGCTTTGAAAAAGCTTCTATTTAAATTGTTGCTTTTATTGACTTGGGGTCTATTAAAGCTTCTGTTTAGGTCGTGTTGAACGTTTTTAGTTCTGACTGTTTTTTTACCCTTTCCGCAATTTCATATTGGGTAGTTATGAAATCTTTCATTTGCTGCCACGTTGGGCAGTCTCTTCTTGATGAGAGTGATTGCTCCCATAGAAGTAATGATTTTTCTGGTAATGCTGCGGTGCATATGTTTACCAGGATAGGGTCCCAGTTGTCTGTGGGAACATTTTGTGTCGATAGAACCGACAAACAATTTGAAACAGTGGATTCTAATTTTATGAATTCTTCACTTGTTTCTTTTTGAATTTTTGGCAAGTTCATTAGCATGGTTACTTGCTTGTCGACCAATATTCTTTTGTTTTCATATCTTGCTTTCAGAGCTTCCCAAGCCAAATTGAAATTGTCATCACTTAATGCGAACTGTTTTACTATTACGCCTGCTTGACCTTTTGTTTTGTATCGGAGATGATACAATTTTTGCGCTTGTGATAATTTTGGATGGTTTATGTACACGGCTGTAAACATGTCCCGGAAGGACGGCCATTGTTCATAACCTCCATGAAATAAGTATTTCCGTATCACACGCTGGCACTTTGAGATGAATGCCTGTTTCCTCTTGGGCTTGCACTTGTGGTAACTCTACTCTACTGTGGGGAGTAGGTGCAATTGACTTTATAAGTTTTAATTGATCTGCGATCATAATTTTTGTGTCTTCATACTGGTCTAAGCAGTTTTCAAATTTGGCGTATGCAGAAGATTTAAAGCTTTCTGGTAGATCTGAATAGTCAGTATCTACAATTGTGTCATATGCAGCTTGGAGACGTGTCCAAAAATTTTCAAGCGTTTGGCTTTTTATTTCTAGCGCCGATTCAGAATTGTCTTGAATCGGCGAAGAGGCAAATCAAGTGCAGTATTTTATTAGACAGTCACTCTCAGAAATGAATTTAGAGTATGATATGTCTTTCCCCCTCTTTTGTTTTGTAGCACCTTGCTTGGAGCGTGTAGCTTCTGCAGGTGTACATGGACTCTTATCGTCAGAAATCATTTTTGGAATTTTCAAGAAATGAGATGTTTTAGATTCTTTTGAATCTATATTCATTTAGAGAATGTAATTTTTTTAAATATTTGTATGTGTATATTTTCTTTCAGTGTATACTGAGAATTTTATTAACCGAAAACTCTTTTATGTAAATAAGAGTTTTTTATTTAAAATTAATCAAATTCGCGCTTGTAGCTTTTATTACTCGCCGTTGTATTTATTTGCGTTTATGTTTATTATTATTATATAAATTATATAATATAATTTATTACAATACTATATAATAATAATATTATAATAACATTTTTTTTTTTATGTATTGCGATTTTTTTGTTTTTCTTCTGGATTTATTGGTATGCCCTCGTACGTATGTGACGGAATGGGCCAAACCTTTTGTATATAAATATGTATGTATGTGCGTTTTTTATGTGCTTGCACTTATGCTTTAGTGTTATGCGCACTTCTCTTGTTCTTTTTGACAAAGAGAGAGGGATTTTATTAAAATTTGTTTGCCTATAAGGACTTTGAATATATGTATGTATGTTCATATACCTGTAATATACATATATGGTTTATTTATATAAACCTGTATTTCATTAGAAGGAAAAATTGTTGTAACATAATTTGTTTTAAATTGCCGCACAGTTTATTTTTGTGAAATAAATTTTAAAAAGTTTAAATTTAAAGGATTTATTATAATCTTTTTAATGTATTAATTATATCCTATGTGGGATATATGTATGTTTGGAAGTTTGTATATAGTACTTGTATAACTATAGGTCGCATGTATGTGATGTGTATGTACATATGTATGTCTAGAAATTTAATTTGGCGGTACGAACAAACCGAAGAAGATAGAAATTGCAATATGCAGGTATTTAACCTCTGCACTTATTTGTAAGCATGTATGTATATAAATAATGTATATTAACAATGATATTTATATAGTTGTATGTATATACATATGTATGTTTATATTTCTCTCTCTCTTTGATGCTTTCTTAAGAATTTTTTATTGCGCTTATTGCTTGGTTTGAGCAATCGCGCGTTCTGCTTTAAGAAGCAGAGGGAGTATTGCCTGGAAATTTACAAGTGAATACTTGAATACTGAGATAATATTTTCTTTTTGGTGAGAGTTTGCATAAACAAAGGTAATCATGCGTAGGCGATATAATATTTTTCTTTTTTTTTTTAATATCGGTTTTTTAATTTATACCGTAGTATTTTATATCCGTTTTAAAAAAAACGTTGCTTAATGTTTAAACGGTTTTATATTCTACCGTAGTTACTGTAGTTACTAGCATACATACATATATACATAAATCAAAACCAAAAAATGGAAACGATACAACTCACTTTGATTTCCCTTAGGGATTTTTGGGTTGTACCGATCAGTGAGTTTGTTGTCCAATGCTTTTTTTTCCTTTTTTTGTTTTTTGATTCTTGTTTGAACTCGCGCCCGTATAAATTATTGTAAGTGTGTTTGTTATACTCTCGCAACAAAGTTGCTAAGGAGAGTATTATAGTTTTGTTCTCATAACGGTTGTTTGTAAGTCCTAAAACTAAAAGAGTCCGATATAGGGTTATATATACCAAAGTGATCAGGGTGACGAGTAGAGTTGAAATCCGGATGTCTGTCTGTCCGTCCGTCTGTCCGTCCGTCTGTCCGTCCGTCTGTCCGTCCGTCCGTGCAAGCTGTAACTTGAGTAAAAATTGAGATATCTTGATGAAACTTGGTACACGTATTTCTTGGCTCCATAAGAAGGTTAAGTTCGAAGATGGGCAAAATCGGCCAACTGCCACGCCCACAAAATGGCGGAAACCGAAAACCTATAAAGTGTCATAACTAAGCCATAAATAAAGATATTAAAGTAAAATTTAGCACAAAGGATCGCATTAGGGAGGGGCATATTTGGACGTAATTTTTTTGGAAAAGTGGGCGTGGCCCCGCCCCTACTAAGTTTTTTGTACATATCTCGGAAACTACTATAGCTATGTCAACCAAACTCTATAGAGTCGTTTCCTTCAGGAATTTCCATATACAGTTCAAAAATGGAAGAAATCGGATAATAACCACGCCCACCTCCCATACAAAGGTTATGTTGAAAATCACTAAAAGTGCGTTAACGGACTAACAAAAAACGTCAGAAACACAAAATTTTACGGAAGAAATTGCAGAAGGAAGCTGCACCTAGGCGTTTTTTTTAAAATTGAAAACCATATCTCAGGAACTACTCCACCGATTTCAATGAAATTCGGTACATAATATTTTCTTAACACCCTGATGACATGTACAAAATATAGGTGGAATCGGTTCACAACCACGCCTTCTTCCAATATAACAATATTTTGAATTCCATCTGATGCCTTTTCTGTATAATACGAGTATATACATTAGGAACCAATGATGATAGCGGAATAAAACTTTACAAAAATACGGTATTTGAAAAATACGTAAATGACGTATAATGAAATCTCGATTATCACTTTATCATGCGAGAGTATAAAATGTTCGGTGACACCCGAACTTAGCCCTTCCTTACTTGTTTTTTAGTTAGTTTTATATGTTTAATTTAGTTCGCGCCCGTTTGGTTTCTTTTTGGTGATTTTGTTTTCCTTTTATTAGGTGAGATATGTATTCTTTATTTTGTGCTTTTGTGTACCAAGCACTTTCTACTGCTATTGACACTTACTTTTTCTCTAGATTTTTGTTAGAATTCGCGCCCGCATACTTTATTATAAGAGTGTTGGGTTTTTAGTTTAATTTGGTTTGCACCCGTTTGTTTTTATAACCAGCCCTTTGTAATGATGTAGACAATTTCTATCTTGAATGTGTAAATATAAATTTACTTTCACATGTGTACTTTATTGTATTGTAATATATAAATTCGGCTCACAGCACTGAACGTATTTTGTTTTTTCACCAAACTTGACTTTATGTTTTGCCACACCGTATTACATTTAATTATTATTATATTATTTTTTTTTGCTTAAGTTTTCGGTCACTGTCACCATGTATTATTGTATGTGGCACCCTTTTCGCACTTTCTTATGTATATTTTTTTTGTATTATTATTTTCCGATAGTGCCTTTCTCTTAGGCTCGAAGGACCATGTATTATTTTGTGTACCACTTTTTCCGCAATCACCGTGTATTTTTCCCAAAATTGAAAAGTATAAAAACCACAGGTATGCTTATATGAAATGAACCCAAGAGGTTCGCAAACTTGTAATATGAATGTACTTTCGGATTTATTTTCCCAAAATATGTTTTTTTTTTATCAGTTGTCTGTCCTTTTGTACTTTTGTTCGGCGAAAGCAGATAATGGTGTGTGATGTCATTGTGTGTGTGTTAGAGCGTGGTGTGCAGCAAAGAAAATGATGATGAGTGTGGGGAATGTGGCGTACCAATGTTGCATACCAGGATGTGTGGGATGGTGTAGACGGGCAGAAGTGGGAAGGCTGATACCCATTTAGCCACACTTATTACATCAAAGCTTGCTTAATCCTTTCAGCCTGTATTTTTAAACTGTTCTAATTTTATACTCACCTAAAGCTAATCAAGATAGATGTGTACGTACTCTCGTGGCCACGCAAACCTTACCAATAAACTTTCTTAATTTTTTTTCGGATTTTACATACATTTGTATGGAAATACGTGTTGTATTTACGCTCATATACATATGTACAAAATAGCTGCATTTCTGAAATTTCTTACCTCTCGATTTGGTTGAAATCAAATTGACTGCCTTGTTCACGCTTGGCGTGGCAATAGCGTTCCCATAAAATGTAACATTTTGAGAAAAATTACATTTTTTCTTAACCTTTTAAAGCGGCTCTAGCGGCTAAAGTATTTGACCTAGGTGGGTCAAATAAATTGCACCGGTTAGGTAATTTAAAGAGCTTTCAGGAAATGTATAATTCGCCCCCAAGGCAATAGGCGTGGGGCGTGGCAATAGGCGAAAATGGGTTTTCACCTTGTCCCCCTTTTGTTTTACTGCAGTTGGGGGGTATGAGGCCGGGGGGGATAAAAATCATTTTGCGAGTTAGTTCACCACTGGGGCTTTGAGGAAAGCGTCAACCTCCCCTCTATCCCTACCAGGGACGTGGCAATAGCGTTCACAAAAATTGTAACATTTTGAGAAAAATTACATTTTTCTTAACCTTTAAAACGCTCTAGCGGCTAAAGTATTTGACCTAGATAAACATACAAACCAATTTGGACATGTAACGAAAATGAAAACAGATAAATCAACCGTGCGAAGTGATAGAAATATACCAAAGTTCATATATTTTCATACAAAATACATGGGGTCTAGTCAAGCACCATTGGTGCACTAAGGTGTAATATTATAATATCCTTCTTTCGTCCTTTTCGATACGATATCCTTGAATGTTTTTTTTTTGAATTCTATAGACAATAAAATTCTAGGAAGATACCTGGAAGCGCAAGTCGTTTGCTACACTTTAAATACATATATTTAAATAACATTTAAAAACAAAATATGCCTGGCCAGACCCGGGGGTTTCGATTAGGGTTAATGAGTAAAACACAAATTAGATTTTCTGTGCTTATATAAAAGCGGCCGATTTTATTGTTTTTAAAGTCATACACCTACTAAACTTCGTTTTTCAATAAAAAAAAAATAAAAATTTAATTTAAAATATAGCGTAAATGAAATTATTTTAAAAAAATAAAAAATGTAATTTTTTCAACGCATGTCAGTCTCTTAATTTCGAGCTAATTTTTTAAAGCTCACTATCTTTCGATTGATTTATCTATGGCTGATTGTGTTTTGTTTTTAATATTTAATATTTCTGATTAATAACATGTCGTTAACTTATTTCTAAATAAAAAATTTCTCTACCGCAAAAAGCACCGCTATAAAATGTAGTAAAATTTGCACAATACTTGAAATTTTAAGTGGTAAGTTTTGCGTGGCCACGATTATAAATGTAGATACATCAATGTGGGCAAAATATAGTAAGACTTTTAAATTTTAATTTTGTGCGAAAATCCATTCGACCAGATATTTTTTTGGTATCACTGTCAGGGACATCTGTGCCTAATGTTACATCAAACTAGTAATTAGTGTTTTGTATTCGCTTGTCTTTTCGAAGTGCATAAAAAGCATTCGGCGATTTTTCGATAAAATTTCAACCAATATCCAGCCGTAACAATCGTCATTGAAAGGAATGTGACTTTTACGACTGATTCGAGGGTTGGAAAAAACGTTGGCATATATGTATTAGATTGGCTTGAAGTTCTTTGAGGAGGACGGTGTATTTATTCCCGAACAATGCTTTTCGACCAAAAACGATACAATATATTTTCAAAAGTCTTGAAATCGTTAAAAGTTTCGGTATAGTAGAACTAAATGTGCATTTATTGTGAGATGTATTAAATCGAGGGTTTAAGTTATGATTCAAAAGAATTTAAGCAATAAAACATAAGCTCGAAAACGGTGGACTCTCATACTCCCAATAAAACACTTATTTTTCTCTTTTTAAACGCAGAGACAATTCCATAATTATTGTGACAAGAGTCATTGTGCGCTTTTCTGGTCTTTAGATCTTTTGACTACAACTTTTGCAATGATTGTCTCGGCATTTCAGTTTGTTTTATTAGGTCTTCAACTTTGCTTCCGCCGTTTTCCAATAGATGTCTTTAGGGTCAAGCAAATCGATTAAATCGTTTTATATCGATCTTGGACATTTGTGTCAACACTATCCCAACAAAATATTTGTAAAGATCTTTTTTCCTTTTTTTATTCCAAGAAAAGTGCGGCTAAGGCTCATTGAAGGCTTTCGGATACGTACGGTGAGACTGCCCTAACTGAAAGAACATGTCGCGAATGGTTTCAACGTTTTAAGAATGGTGATTATGAAGTCGAAGACCGGCATGGTGGAGGAAGTTAGAAGATTTTCGAAGATGCTGAATTGGAAGCATTACTCGACCAAGATGCGTTTCAAGCCCAAGAAGAATTGGCCGAATCTTGCAAGTGACACAGTAAGCCCTATCGAAATGCCTCAAAGCCATGGGGATGATTCAGAAAGAAGGAAACTGGGTTCCTTACAAC
>NC_052503.1:3210044-3231568 GCF_016617805.1 Bactrocera tryoni
CTATTTCGTACGTATCATCAGGGTCTTAAGAAAATATTATATACCGAATTTCGTTGAAATCGGTATAGTAGTTCCTGAGATATGGTTTTTGGTCTATAAGTGGGCGACGCCACTCCCATTTTCAATTTTTAAAAAAAGCCTGGGTGCAACTTCCTTCTGCCATTTCTTCCGTAAAATTTAGTGTTTCTGACGTTTTTTGTTAGTCGGTTAACGCACTTTTAGTGATTTTGAACATAACCTTTGTATGGGAGGTGGGCGTGGTTATTATCCGATTTCTTCCATTTTTGAACTGTATATGGAAATACCTGAAGAAAACGACTCTGTAGACTTTGGTTGACATAGCTATAGTAGTTTCCGAGATATGTACAAAAAACCTAGTAGGGGGCGGGGCCACGCCCACTTTTCCAAAAAAATTGCGTCCAAATATGCCCCTCCCTAATGCGATCCTTTGTGCCAAATTTCACTTTAATATCTTTATTTATGGCTTAGTTATGACACTTTATAGGTTTTCGGTTTCCGCCATTTTGTGGGCGTGGCAGTGCGCCGATTTTGCCCATCTTCGAACTTAACCTTCTTATGGAGCCAAGAAATACGTGTACCAAGTTTCATCATGATATCTCAATTTTTACTCAAGTTACAGCTTGCACGGACGGACGGACGGACAGACATCCGGATTTCAACTCTACTCGTCGCCCTGATCACTTTGGTATATATAACCCTATATCTGACTCTTTTAGTTTTAGGACTTACAAACAACCGTTATGTGAACAAAACTATAATACTCTCGTTAGCAACATTGTTGCGAGAGTATAATAAAGCTAGTAAGTCTTCAGCAGCCAAGCAATCAAGTTTGATTTTATTCAAAGTATACCTTAATAAGTTTTCAACCAACAACAACCCACTTGGAACTGTTTGAGCTTGTTCACCAAGTCGAGCGAATAGCAAGTACAAACGCAACTGGCACCAAAGTACTTATTCAACTTATATGCAACATATTACTTAACATTTTTTCTTGCTTGGAGAATTTTTAACATTTTGCTCCTATATGTAGGCAATATTTTATTCTGAAGTTCTGAAAGTTCATAATCCAACAAAAACAACGAATAACTGATTCTGAGAAGTGCTTAAGTGCTCTCTAATCGGAATAAAGCCGAAATTTTTCGTCAGCGCTCCATCATTTCCCACTGGAGTCCAATAGACAGTCATTCTAGTGGACTGCACATGATGAACCGGTTCTCAGGCGTGGAAAAACGAAAAGGCGGCTGGAGAGGTTATGACATCTTTTGGGATGCACGTGGTAAAATACATACTGAACGACTGAATACTGAGCCAGTTATAATCTATTTCACTGCGTAATTGGTTGCAGTTGTTTTCTTTCATTCCAAATATTTAGAAATTGTATTATTTTTGAGAAGACTCTGTTTAAAATTGTACGCATATATTCAAATGATTCTTACAAACATGAATTTTGAACAAATGCTTATTATTTGAAAAATAATTTTTGTATTTATGTAGGACGGGCTGCGTTAAGCCTCCAATGACAGAATATAGCGTACGGCTACACGACCAGTATATAGATAACGTAGGTGACTCGCCAAGTCCAATTTGAAGGAAACGAATGACCCACTGATGTGTGGAAATCAAAGACTGGACCAACTTCACTTCACCATAGTGAATCGGCATGGTGCTTTTAATACAGTTTTACAATACTTAGATCAATTCTTGATCGAAGAAGTGCTGCTTTACAATAGATACTTTATTAACTGCCTCGGTCGCCGTCCGCTATTCAAGTGAAGTCCGTTATTGGTTTTGTTCCGTTCGATTCCCTTTTTGTTCAGTCAGTGTTGTCGTGTGTCTAAAACGTTCTGTCCGCACGGTCGCATTTCTTCGTCCCACATTTATGAGTTGTATTAAATTTTGACATAACGAGATAAAATGTATCCTATGTCCTTACCCTCGTTCTAAGCTACCTCTCCAGCCAAATCGGTTCATCCGTTCTTGAGTTATAAATGGTGTAACTAACAACAGCTTTATTTTATATACATATGTATTTAGATTTATGTGAGGTTTTTCTATTGTTTTTATTATTGTTTTTGTTTTTTTTTGAAAAAATGCTTATGATTTGAAATATAATTTTTGTATTTATGAGTTGTATTAAATTTTGACATAATAATGACTTTAACTAATTGTAGGATGAATTTAGTGAATACTTTGAATTATAGTGCCATGATGGCTGCCATGGAGATGGATGCCGAATACCAAAAAAAGAGCGGAAGAAAGCGAGATATTGGGTGAGTCCATACTTTAAGGAACGAAACGACATGGGAAGGTTCATGTCCGATTTCGAAGCCTTGCGCAATTTACCAGATTTATTCGTTGAAAACTTTCGCATGCCACTACAACTTTATGAGATGGTGGAGCCGCGTCTACTTCCGAAACGCAACAGCAGGCCAAAAGACTTTATTCCAATTAAAGCCAAATTGTCAGTGGTACTGGAGTATGTTTTATAATTTTTTGCCAAAGTGTCTTTTCTAACCGTGTTATGTTTTTTTCAAAAATACTCTTACAGATACCTAGCTTCGAGGGATTTGCAACGCCACTTGGCTTCTTGCTATCGTATCAGCAAACAACATTTTGGCAGGATTGTGAATGACGTTTGTGAAGTATTATGTACCATATTGAAAAATGAAGTGCCCGATTGGACGGAACAAAATTTGGTAGAAATTGCTAATGGTTTTGAAAAGCAGTGGAATTTTCCCAATTGTGTTGGCGCCATTGCAACACATTAATATAAAAGCACCTCCAAAAAGTGGAAGTATATTTTATAACTACAATTTAAGATCACATTATATGCCCCGGTTGTACTAAAAAGTAATACGAATTTTAAACTTTTGTATTTATAGGTGTTTCATTCAATTGTGTTGCTGGCTACCTGTGATGCGAATTATAAATTTACCTATTTGGATATAGGTGCTTAAGGAAGCGAAGGCGACTCTCATATTATGAGAAATTCTAAGTTTGGTACCAGAATTCTGAATGACACCTGTCTATTTCCACCTGACAGAGTAATTAATCAAAAAAAAATTGCCGCATTTCATTGTGGGAGACGACGCCTTTCCTTTATGTAAGCGCTTAATTAAACCGTATAGCGCCACACAACTCTCGGTAGAGCAAAGGATTTTTAACTACAGGATGAGTAGAGCTAGGCGGTGCATTAAAAATGTTTTCGGCATTTTAACTGCAAGATGGCTTTGCCATAGAAAACTTTTATTTTGCAAGCCTGAACGAGCGCAAGTTGTTGTTTCGGCATGTTGCCTATTGCATAATTTTCTCACAAATAAGTGTCGCCGAACGTATAATTCGAGTGCGTTTTCTGGTTTTGAAGATAGCAGTGGAAATTGAATAGCAGGAGAATGGGAAGTGTTGCAACAACAAGAACGCAATCGGAATGAATCCATCGTAACCACTTACCGCGGAAGAACGTCTGATTATGGCAAATATATACGGAGAATATTAACAGACTACGTTAATTCTCCTAATGGATCTGTTTCTTGGCAAAACAATGCCACTTTCGTTAAAATTTATATTATTATTCTTATACTAATAAAAACATCAAGACTATGGGCTTTTAGCTTGCATTTCATTACAAACTTTTTATTATTAATATACTAGAGGTCCCGTCCACACTTCACTGTGGCTGATACATAGGTAAAACTACTACTACCATCTATATGATTTCTATGTATTAGTTGGATTATAACTATAAGCTTATGAGATATAGCATTTTTATAAAGCAACTTTTGTTAGTTTACAAAAAAATGGATCATAAAGCATTTCGTGTGTTAATAAAGCATTGCTTTTTTGGGGAAAATACTGCTGAATTTGGGGTCAGGGAAATCCACCGTTGAAAAGATGTTTGCTAAGCTGGTAACAGGCGAAATGAGCAAAGTGGGTGCCTCGCAAGTTTCTAATCCAATAAAAACAACGAATAACTGATTCTGATAAGTGTTTAAGTGCTCTCTAATCGAAATAAAGCCGACATTTTTCGTCAGTGCTCCATCGTCCTAACATCGACTCGGACCACTATCTTGTTGCAGCAAAGATTCGCACCCGCCTCTGTGCAGCAAAAAACGCACGCCAACAAACACAAGGAAGGTTCGACGTTGAGAAGCTGCAATCTCAACAGATAGCCGAACGATTTTCTACTCGGCTTGCACTCCTGCTCTCTGAGAGCAGTCGTCAACAACTCGGTATAAGGGAACTGTGGGACGGAATTTCAAACTCCTTACGTACAGCTGCAACTGAAGCCATTGGTTTTTGGAAAGTGCAAAAAGAACAGTTGGTACGACGAGGAGTGCCGTGTCGCAGCGGAGAGAAAACAGGCTGCCTACCTCGCAACGTTACGATCGATCACAACACGTGCGGGATGCGATAGATACCGAGAGTTGAAGAGGGAAGCGAGACGCATTTGTAGACAGAAAAAGAAGGAGGCCGAAATGCGTGAGTACGAAGAGCTTGATAAGCTGGCCGACAGGGGTAATGCTCGAAAATTCTACGGAAAAATGCGGCGGCTTACAGAAGGTTTCAAGACCGGAGCATACTCTTGTAGAGCCCCCAAAGGTGATCTAGTCACTGATGCCCAGAGCATAGTTAAATTATGGAGGGAACACTTCTCGAGCCTGCTGAATGGCAGTGAACGCACAACACCAGGAGAAGGAGAACCCGATTCCCCAATCGATGACGATGGAGCAGACGTTCCATTACCCGACCATGAAGAAGTTCGAATAGCAATTGCCCGCCTGAAGAACAACAAAGCGGCAGGAGGCCGACGGATTACCGGCCGAGCTGTTCAAACACGGAGGCGAAGAACTGATAAGGAGCATGCATCAGCTTCTTTGTAAAATATGGTCGGACGAAAGCATGCCTAACGATTGGAATTCTTAAGTGTGCTACATGCCCAATCCATAAAAACGGAGACCCTACAATCTGCGCCAACTACCCAAGTAGGATTAGCCTCCTCCAACATCGCATGTAAAATTCTATCGAGCGTATTGTGTGAAAGATTAAAGCCCACCGTCAACAAACTGATTGGACCTTATCAGTGTGCTTTAGACTACCTAGCAAATCAACAACAAATATTCATCATGCACCAAATTGGAAAAGACCCGTGAAAGGAGAATCGACACACACCACCTCTTCGTCGATTTCAAAGCTGCTTTCGACAGCACGAAAAGGAGATGCCTGCCGCGATGTCTGAAATCCCTGCAAAACTAATACGGCTTTGTAAACAGACGTATTAACACCAGAAGCTCCATCAGGATCGGGAAGAACCTCTCCGAGCCGTTCGATACCAAACGAGGTTTCAGACAAAACGATTCCCTATTGTGCGACTTCTTCAACCTGCTTGGCTGGAGAAAATAGTTCGAGCTGCACACAAATAGAGAAGGTACCATTTTCTATAAGAATTATTGTGACTGCTTTTGGCGTATGTCGATGATATTGATATCATCGGCCTCAACACCCGCGCCGTTAGTCCTGCAAATGCAAATGGGTCTGGAAGCAATGCAAATGGGTCTGGCATTGAACGAGGGCAAGATGAAATATCTCCTGTCATCAAACAAACAGTCGTCGCACTCGCGACTTGGCTCTCACGTCACTGTTGACAGTTATAACTTTGAAGTTGTAGATAATTTCGTCTATCTTGGAACCTGCGTAAACACCACCAACAATGTCAGCCTGGAAATCCAACGCAGGATTGCTCTTGCCAACAGGTGCTACTTCGGACTGAGTAGGCAATTGAAAAGTATAGTCCTCTCTCGACGAACAAAAGCTAAACTCTATAAGTCGCTCATAATTCCCAGTCCTGCTGTATGGTGCAGAGGGCTTGGGCGATGACATCAACTGATGAGTCGACGTTGAGAGTTTTCGAGAGAAAAATTGTGCAGAAAGATTTATGGTCCTTTGCGCATTGGCCACGGCGAATATCGCATTCGATGGAAATCGATGAGCTGGTAAGATATACGACGACATTGACATAGTTCAGCGAATTAAAAGACAGCGGCTACGCTGGCTAGGTCATGTTGTCCGGATGTATGAAACACTCCTGCTCTGAAAGTATTCGACGCAATACCCGCCGGAGGAAGCAGAGGAAGAGGAAGACCTCCACTCCGTTGGAAGGACCAAGTGGAGAAGGACCTGGCTTCGCTTGGAATATCCAATTGGCGCCACGTAGCGAAAAGAAGGAACGTCTGGCGCGCTGTTGTTAACTCGGCTATAATCTTGTAAGCGGTGTCTACGCCAATTAAAAAGAAGCTCCATCACAGCTCCATCAACGAAAAAGGCGGCTGGAAAGGTTATGCCATCAGTCTTTTGGATGCATGTGGTATAATACATACTGAACGACTGAATACTGAGCCAGTTATAATCTATTTTACTGCGCAATTGGTTGCAGTTCTTTTTTTCTATTCCAAATATTTAGCAATTGTATTATTTTTGAGAAAACTCTGTTTAAAATTGTGGGCATATAAAATATAATTTTTGTATTTATGCGTTATATTAAACTTTGACCTCCTGTCGCAGCAGTTCGATAAAGTAATCGTTTTCTCCTTTCACTCCCTGTGCTTTTGGTGACTGCGTTTTTTGGCGCAGTAAGTGTCGCTAGAGTCTTGGCGGGTGATCCGATCAAAATTTCAATTCAAATGTTGCAAATTCGAATTTTGTTCTCAATTGAATTATCAAGATTACTCTCATGAGTGTTGCGCTTCAATAAGCAAATAAATGTTATAAAAAACTAAGAATATATTTTAATAGCAATAATTACAAGTACATATTGTGTAAAATTTGTTGTTATAAATTGTAATACAGAAAGCGTTTAAATATAAATAGTAGCAAATATATCGTCGTAGAATATAATTAGCAGTTTCTGTTTAGGCTTTAGAAATCGTAGTATGTGAGCAAATATCGCCCAAATTTTTATCAAATATTTATGTACATGTTTTTCTCTTTCTTTCAGGTATGTTAAAAAATGGTTTCCAATATTCACTAAATAATAAATAAAACATTGAACGCCAAATCTATCTATATGCTTATCGCAAGTAAGTATAAATACCTCTTGAGCAAAGTGGAACTGAATAAAATATTAGACAAATTGAACGATTTTATATGAGAAAGGTTATACCGGCTATAGTAATATATTTTACTTTAGTTAAAATCTTTTAATAAGAAACAGCTCTTTAGTATATTTCCGTGGTAACACACTGAATCTCTCTCCCTTACAATTATTGCCAGTGTTGCTCCCCACCCAAAATGCAAATTGCCCAAGAAGGTTCCACTTGTCTCGTATGTAAACTATTTCAGTTTGGAGTATGTTAAAGTCTTTTGGTGAGCTCTGGTTTCTCTTTCCTTTCCTAAACCACTTCAGTATGTGGCTATTTAATGTAATTTTCCTATGTTGTTGTAATCATAACTCATTTCATATAATTAATATACCTAACTTTTCACATAATTGCATCACGATCCCCGGCGATTGAAAGTGAATTCGTAAAATCGAAACCAACTAATGGAGTCTAAATAACTCAGCATCCGCAGTTATTACGAATGTATTTTTGCGTAGTCAATAATAATACAAGAATGTGACTGAAAATAAATCCGATTTTTCCAAATGAGCTGGGTGGCTGACTGAATGGAAACTACACAGACACGCTTACCATACTCGGTACGAGCTGACAACATTAGGCCTTTCGTGTGCCTGTGTACGCGTTATGTGTTCCACATACTAGTATTCATATGTTTTAGTAATGGTAGTGGCGAAAGTAACTCAGCAATCTCACATGTATTTGGATGTTGGTACAACGTGTTGGAAAGTAGTAATTTGGTTAACGAGATTCGGTAAACTAATAAGACAGCGCGAGGACAGGTCAGAGCAAGCGAACACATGTGGTCATGCATATTGTGTGAGTCTGTTTGTCGAATTGACTTAGAGAAATTCGCTGGAAGGATTACTAAAGCAAATAAAGGAATGAAACAGAGCTGGAAAAAATACGGTGAAAGATAAGAAAAAAGGCAGTTATATATTTGAGACTAGGTTATGAAACAATATTTCAAAATACTGCTTTCACTTATTACATCAAAGCTTGCTTAATCCTTTCAGCCTGTATTTTTAAACTGTTCTAATTTTATACTCACCTAAAGCTAATCAAGATAGATGTGTACATACACTCGTGGCCACGCAAACCTTACCAATAAAATTTCTTAATTTTTTTTCGGATTTTTTCGTTCGTTCGGGTTTTTTTTCAATTTGGTTTTTTTATGTTTTTAGTAAGAATAAGTTGACTAAATTATGTTATATAATTATGATTATAGTTTTTAATTTACTACGTTTGAACCTGGTCGAGACCAACAGTCTGATACACTTAGTCGAGACCAATGGTGCTTGGCTAGGCCTAGGCTAGTTTACATACATTTGTATGGAAATACGTGTTGTATTTACGCTCATATACATATGTACAAAATAGCTACATTTCTGAAATTTCTTACCTCTCGATTTTTGAAATCAAATTGACTGCCTTGTTCACGCTTGGGCGTGGCAATAGCGTTTACAAAAAAATGTAACATTTTGAGAAAAATTACATTTTTTCAAATTTTTTAAAACGCTCTAGCGGCTAAAGTATTTGACCTAGGTGAGTCAAATAAATTGCACCGGTTAGGTAATTTAAAGAGCTTTCAGGAAATGTATAATTCGCCCCTAAGGCCCCCCCGGGGGCGTGGCAATAGGCCAAAATGGGTTTTCACCTTGTCCCCCTTTTGTTTCACTACAGTTGGGGGGTATGAGGCCGGGGGGGATAAAAATCATTTTGCGAGTTAGTTCACCACTGGGGCTTTGAGGAAAGCGTCAACCTCCCCTCTATCCCTACCAGGGACGTGGCAATAGCGTTCACAAAAATTGTAACATTTAAGTTCATATATTTTCATACAAAATACATGGGGTCTAGCCAAGCACCATTGGTGCACTAAGGTGTAATATTATAATATCCTTCTTTCGTCCTTTTCGATACGATATCCTTGAATGTTTTTTCTGAATTCTATAGACAATAAAATTCTAGGAAGATACCTGGAAGCGCAAGTCGTTTGCTACACTTTAAATACATATATTTAAGTAACATTTAAAAACAAAATATGCCTGGCCAGACCCGGGGGTCTCGATGAGGGTTAATGAGTAAAACACAAATTAGATTTTCTGTGCTTATATAAAAGCGGCCGATTGTATTGTTTTTAAAGTCATACACCTACTAAACTTCGTTTTTCAATAAAAAAAAAAAATAAAAATTTAATTTAAAATATAGCGTAAATGAAATTATTTAAAAAAAATAAAAAATGTAATTTTTTCAACGCATGTCAGTCTCTTAATTTCGAGCTAATTTTTTAAAGCTCACTATCTTTCGATTGATTTATCTATGGCTGATTGTGTTTTGTTTTTAATATTTAATATTTCTGATTAATAACATGTCGTTAACTTATTTCTAAATAAAAAATTTCTCTACCGCAAAAAGCACCGCTATAAAATGTAGTAAAATTTGCACAATACTTGAAATTTTAAGTGGTAAGTTTTGCGTGGCCACGATTATAAATGTAGATACATCAATGTGGGCAAAATATAGTAAGACTTTTAAATTTTAATTTTGTGCGAAAATCCATTCGACCAGATATTTTTTTGGTATCACTGTCAGGGACATCTGTGCCTAATGTTACATCAAACTAGTAATTAGTGTTTTGTATACGCTTGTCTTTTCGAAGTGCATAAAAAGCATTCGGCGATTTTTCGATAAAATTTCAACCAATATCCAGCCGTAACAATCGTCATTGAAAGGAAAGTGACTTTTACGACTGATTCGAGGGTTGGAAAAAACGTTGGCATATATGTATTAGATTGGCTTGAATTTCTTTGAGGAGGACGGTGTATTTATTCCCGAACAATGCTTTTCGACCAAAAACGATGCAATATATTTTCAAAAGTCTTGAAATCGTTAAAAGTTTCGGTATAGTAGAACTAAATGTGCATTTATTGTGAGATGTATTAAATCAAGGGTTTAAGTTATGATCCAAAAGAATTTAAGCAATAAAACATAAGCTCGAAAACGGTGGACTCTCATACTCCGAATAAAACACTTATTTTTCTCTTTTTAAACGCAGAGACAATTCCATAATTATTGTGACAAGAGTCATTGTGCGCTTTTCTGGTCTTTAGATCTTTTGACTACAACTTTTGCAATGATTGTCTCGGCATTTCAGTTTGTTTTATTAGGTCTTCAACTTTGCTTCCGCCGTTTTCCAATAGATGTCTTTAGGGTCAAGCACTGGTCGATTAAATCGATTAAATCGTTTTATATCGATCTTGGACATTTGTGTCAACACTATCCCAACAAAATATTTGTAAAGATCTTTTTTTCTTTTTTTATTCCAAGAAAAGTGCGGCTGAGGCTCATTGAAGGCTTTCGGATACGTACGGTGAGGCTGCCCTAAGTGAAAGAAGATGTCGTGAATGGTTTCAACGTTTTAAGAATGGTGATTATGAAGTCGAAGACCGGCATGGTGGTGGAAGTTAGAAGATTTTCGAAGATGCTGAATTGGAAGCATTACTCGACCAAGATGCGTTTCAAACCCAAGAAGAATTGGCCGAATCTTGCAAGTGACACAGTAAGCCCTATCGAAATGCCTCAAAGCCATGGGGATGATTCAGAAAGAAGGAAACTGGGTTCCTTACAACTTCAAACCAAGAGATGTCGAACGGCCCTTCGTTGCATGTGAACAGCTGCTTCAAAAGCACAACCGAAAGGGATTTTTTTTAAATGGATCCACTACGATAATCCTAAACGAAGAAAGTAATAGAGAAAGATAGCTCAAAAACAAGTATGAAGGGCTAAGTTCGTAAGCTACATATTTTCGAATACCGTATTTTAATTCCGCCATCATTGGAAAGTCATGTTGTTCGAATTATCGCATGGTAAAGTGATAATCTTGGACATGGCTCCACGTCGACGGCAAAACCGAACATACACGGCACCAAGGTCATGCTCTGCATTTGGTGGGACCAGCTGGGGGTGATATATTATGAGCTGCTAAAGCCAAGTGAAACCATCACAGGAGATCGATACCGAACGCAATTGATGCGTTTGTGCCGAGCCCTAAAAGAAAAACGGCCACAGCACGAGGAAAGACGCGATAAAGTCCTTCTCCAGCATGACAATGCTCGGCCTCACGTCGCAAAGGTGGTCAAAAAATATTTGGAGACGCTAAAATGGGAGATTTTACCCCACCCGCCGTATTCTCTAGACGTTGCTCCATCTGACCACCACTTGTTCCGATCGATGGCACACGGTCTAGCTAACGAGCACCTCAGTTCTTATCATCTTCTTAAGTCAAAAATTGGTTTGATACTTGGATCGACTCGAAAGATGAGGAGTTCTTTCGTCACGGAATACGCATGTTCCCAGAAAGATGGTCAAAAGTAGTAGCTAGCGACCGCCAATATTTTGAATAACATTTTTGTAACCGGTTTTATATAATAAAGCCTTAAATTTACAAAAAAAAAAAAAAACCGCGAAAGCAAAGTTGTAGACCAATAGCATTAAGGTTAATACTTGAAATTTCGTAAATTCAGCGAAAGCATATCTATATCTTAAGGACTACAATATTAGCATCAATAACAGTTTAAGGACTGCTCGGCATTAGAGGTGAGTGCTGGAATGAGTGGCAGAGAAGGAGAAATATTAAAATCGCATATTTTGTTTGAATGAAAAAAGAGAAAAGTTTAGTATTGATACAAATAAATGCATATGAAAATTGTAGCATTTGAGTGTGTAGAAAACCGCAAAAAGAAATACCTATCTTACCAATGTGGTTTTGCGGATTTTCGAATTTTGGTATTTTTCTGTAGTTATGTGTTGTAAGCGCACATAAGCGTACATATTATTACATATTTACACATTCATATAAACTCACCTTGCTAAATCTAAGCGCTTAAACTGAGTACTGACATACAAATACATATATATATATAAGTAATAATATGTAAGGTGAAATGCGCAGTGTATTTTTAGTGTATTTTGCAGAAATATACATATATTTTATAGTATACACAAGTGAATTGAACACAGTGCACTGCAATTACTGGCGGATATTGGATTTTTAAACACGCACACTTCCTACACGAACACACACACATAGTTATGCTAATATTGACGCCCAAATGGTTGTCATAATTGTTCATATACATATCCAGCTCCATGTAGTTTCCTTATTTATTTTACAAAATTGGCAAGGTAGCCAAAATTGGCGTTTACTTACATCGACCTCAGCAGGAGTTACGTTCTCTTGCAAACCTGCTGCTGGCTACTCGTCTGCGCTGAATTTTAAATTAGAATAGGAAATTGTATGTAACATAATACCAAGAAATTGCCTAATAAAAATGTATTTATTTAATTTATGGTTTAAACCAGTTTGGCAACGAAATATTTGCAAACATGTCGGTTGCTTCAACGTATGCATTTGTTTATTCTATGTTTTGTTCTGCAGGTAATAAAATAATGAAAAAGGTGATAGGACTGAAGTTGAACTAGACACTGAAATCAGCATTTCCAGATTTATTGAGTGGTTAAAATCTACTTGAAGACTCATTCAACTTTGGTTGGTGGTATTTTGTTGGTCTAAATGTTAATGTGTTGTATTAAGTACCCCTTACATATGTCTGCGGCTTTTGAAGGTAGATATCCCGTTTTGGTTTAAAATACAGCTGGCTGCTTTCAGCCAAAAGTTCTGTTACAAAGGCACAATGTTAATACATTTTTCAATAAAATTAATTTTATTTAATAACATGCATATTAACTGAATGTTGTACAAAATTTTATTAGAAACGGTGATCTTTTTACTTTCACACAAAGAATCAAACTATTCGGCACGCACTACTTCTATTGGTATTGCCGTCGCTGCTTGAGCCGAGAACATTTTAGGCTTCGCACAGAATTGATTTCATGTTTCTTCCCATATAGTATGGTTATTTGCTTATAACTATCACATACATATATGAGAAAGAAGATGTAATTTGACTTTGTCAGATATTGAGTGTTTATGAACTTTCTTTTAGCATTGCTTTCCATAAAAGTAGGCAGATGGTGCATTTAACAGTTGCTCAAAGATTCTTATTACTTTCTACTGATTCGGAGATAGGTCAATTATAAATATGTATGTATTGCATGTATCGTCATTATACCTCGCCCTAAGTCATTTCACTGCATAGACATTTGGAGACGTATCACTGTCGTCTTTTTCGTTACACAGTTTTGGAGACAGAAACAACGAGAAATATATAACATTTGCGAATCAGTTGTAGTGAGGGAGATATAAACTGAGAGAGAGAGAGAGCAATGGAAATGAAATATTATTCCGTTATTACTCTCCACCTAAGTTGCAGGCGCCTTTGGGCTCCTACCTCCGGATGCAGTAGAAGTCCTTTTCAGTAAGCCTTCTAATTAGTCGCTTCATCATAAATCTGGAGCGTATCACGAATGAAAGTCCAGTCTGAGCGTTTCGAGGGCTCTTTGAAGATACTGAACGGGAACGGTTTTTGGTGAAAGGTTTCAGAAGAGTTTTTTCTCCAAATTTAAATTCCAGACTACTTTGTATAGGTCTTTCATTCAATTTGTGTGGCCTTTAAAGCCCACCAAGTATTTTACTCTTAGGAAAAGTAACGTATAAATACATTTTATAAAGAAATTATGTAATTAAATGAATTTTTTATTCGCTAATTCACCATTAATTGAAGTAACTGATCATTTGGTATAATTTTAAATTACTTCTGCATATTAGAAATATTTTTTGTCTGCAACCAGAAATTCAGCTACTGGTGCCTTTATTAAAATTATAAACTGAAGCACCAATAAGTATATTTTAACGATATCCAGCACAAAAAGGATATCCATTATATTTGGGAAATGAAAATATTTTGTCTTTTTTTGTTAAAATTTATGTTGATTGAATAGTAATTTTTAAAACGTCTTTTTATTTTATATAAAGTAACATTCATAACTAATATATGTATATGTATGTTATATATATTTTGGAAATGATCTCATATTACATTTTTATGGTAAATAATAAGTATACAAAATAAGAAATCTTTTCAATGAAAATCGTATTTTTATTTCGCCCAAAATAACACGTTGGCAAAAAAAAATTAATATTTCAAAACTTTTTTAATTATTAGCGAAAAAATGCTTGTTTTTCATTTGGCTAAATGAGCCGTTGAATCAGCGGGTGAGTACGCGGCTTGTTTCAGTTTTGTAACGAGTAAGTTATCATTCAAGTTTTAAAATATAACCAAAATCAAATAAAATCATTTAAAAATAATAGGCGGAAAAGTTTGTGGTTTTTTACTAAGTATGCAATGTTAGAATCCTTTCTTTTACTCTTAATAGTCCAGGAGGATGGGGTCATGTGTAGAAGTTCCCGCACGTGAATAAACGGTTCTTTTACATATGGCTCAAGCAGCTCACTACTTCCGGTCTTTGACCAATTATCCTCTTGGTAGACTAAGAATATCCGTTTGAAGGCGAGATAAAGTGCGAAGGCAAAATATACCCTACATAGGGTTGTGCGCTAGGTTTGGGACCCGCGACGTAAAAAACACCCCCAATGAAAGGAAACCAAAAAGCCTCGGATGAGTGACCCCCTTTTGATGACGACTATGGCAAACGAAATGAGGACTACGAATTGAGGGCATGCATCTGGAAAGTCCGGTATCTTAATTGGGAAGGTGACGCTGCCCAGCTGGTTGATGTCCTCGTTATAGTGAAGGCTGACATCACCGCCGTCCAAGAAATGCGATGGACGGGACAAGGACAGAGACGAGTAGGTCCTTCTGGCATTTACTACAGTGGCCATATAAAGGAGAGTAAGTTTGGTGTGAGATTCGTGGTTGGAGAGAGGCTCCGTCGCCGAGTTCTATCATTCACTCCGGTGAATGAACGTCTAGCCAAAATCCGCATCAAAGAAGGGTTCTTCAAAATATCGCTGAATTGTGCCCACGCTCCGACGGAAGAGAAGGGCGATGCAAAAGATGCCTTCTATGAGCGCTTGGAGCGCGCCTATGAGAGCTGCCCACGCCACGATGTCAAAATCGTGCTTGGCGACTTTAACGTCAGGGTGTGCAAAGAAGGTACATTTGACGCTACGGTCGGTAAATTCAGCCTCCACGACGCAACATCCCCAAATGGGTTGAGGCTGATCGACTTATTTATATTAAATATGCTTATCTGTAGTACCCGATTCCAGCACAAAAAAATACATCAAGCTAGCAAGCTGTCTTCGGATGGAAAAACTACCAACCAGATCTATCATGTTGTGATAGACGGAAGACACATCTCCAGTGTTCTAGACGTGCGTACGCTCCGAGGTCCTAACATCGACTCGGTCAACTATCTTGTTGCAACCAAGATTTGCACCCGCCGATGTGCAGTAAAAAGTGTACTTCAACAAACACAAGGAAGGTTCGACGTCGAGAAGCTGCAATCACTACAGACAGCCCAACGATTTTCAACTCGGCTTGCACTCCTCCTCTCTGAGAGCACTCGTCAACAACTCGGTATAAGGGAACTGTGGGACGGCATTTCAAACTCCTTACGTACAGCTGCTTCCGAAACCATTGGTTTTCGGAAAGTGCAAAAGAACTGCTGGTACGACGAGGAGTGCCGTGTCGCAGCGGAGAGAAAACAGGCTGCCTACCTCTCAACGTTACGATCGACCACTACACGTGCGGGATGGGATAGATACCGAGAGTTGAAGAGGGAAGCGAGACGCATTTGCAGACATTAAAAGAAAGAGGCCAAAATGCGTGAGTACGGAGAGCTTGATAAGCTGGCCGACAGGGGTAATGCTCGAAAATTCTACGAAATAATGCGGCAGCTTACAGAAGGTTTCAAGACCGGAGCATACTCTTGTAGAACCCCCAAAGGTGATCTAGTCACCGATGCCCAGAGCATACTTAGATTATGGAGGGAACACTTCTCCAGGCTGCTGAATGGCAGTGAACGCACAACACCAGGAGAAGGTGAACCCGATTCCCCAATCGATGACGATGGGGCAGACGATCCATTACCCGACCATGAAGAATTTCGAATAGCAATTGCCCTCCTGAAGAACAACAAAACGGCAGGGGCCGACGGATTACCGGCCGAGCTATTCAAACACGGCGGCGAAGAACTGATAAGCTTCTTTGTAAAATATGGTCGGACGAAAGCATGCCCAACGATTGGAATTTAAGTGTGCTATGCCCAATCCATAACAAGGGAGACCCCACAATCTGCGCTAACTACCGTGGGATTAGCCTCCTCAACATCGCGTATAAGGTTCTATCGAATGTATTGTGTGAATGATTGAAGCCCACCGTCAACAAACTGATTGGGCCTTAACAGTGTGGCTTTAGACCTGGCAAATCAACAACCGACCAGATATTCACCATGCGCCAAATCTTCGAAAAGACCCGTGAAAGAAGAATCGACACACACCACCTCTTCGTCGATTTCAAAGTAGCTTTTGTCAGCACGAGAAGGAGCTGCCTTTATGCCGCGATGTCTGGATTTGGTATCTCTGCAAACTAATACGGCTGTGTAAGCTGACGTTGAGCAACACGAAAAGCTCCGTCAGGATCGGGAAGGACCTCTCCAAACCGTTTGATACCAAACGAGGTTTCAGACAAGGCGACTCCCTATCGTGCGACTTCTTCAACCTGCTGCTGGAGAAAATAATTCGAGCTGCAGAACTGAATCGAGCAGGCACAATCTTTTATAAGAGTGTACAGCTGCTGGCGTATGCAGATGATATTGATATCATCGGCCTCAACACCCGCGCCGTTAGTTCTGGACAAGGAAGCAAAGCAAATGGGTCTAGTAGTGAACGAGGGCAAAACGAAATATCTCCTGTCATCATACAAACAGTCGTCACATTCGCGACTTGGCTCTCACGTCACTGTTGACAATCATAACTTTGAAGTTGTAGATAGTTTCGTATATTTGGGAACCAGCATAAACACCACCAACAATGGCCGCCTGAAAATCCAACGCAGAATAACTCTTGCCAACAGGTGCTACTTCGGACTGAGTAGGCAATTGAAAAGTAAAGTCCTGTCTCGACGAACAAAAGCTAAACTCTATAAGTCGCTCATAATTCCCGTCCTGCTATATCGCATTCGATGGAACGATGAGCTGTACGAGATATATGACGACATTGACATAGTTCAGCGAATTGAAAGACAGCGGCTACGCTGGCTAGGTCATGTTGTCCGAATGGACGAAAACACTCCAGCTCTGAAAGTACGAAACAGACGAAGAGGAAGACCTCCACTCCGTTGGAAGGACCAGGTGGAGAAGGACCTGGCTACGCTTGGAATTTCCAATTGGCGCCACGTAGTGAAAAGTAGAAACGACTGGCGCGCTGTTGTTAACTCGGCTATAATCGCGTAAGTGGTGTCTACGCCAATTAAGGAGAAGACTCCAGCTGGTAAGGTTTGCACGGTTTTCAAGGTTTTGTGATGCGGGTTAGATATGTATGTATTCTTGTTTAAATTTGCATATGTCGGTTTAATTTTTTATATATACTTACCTTTTCCAATATATTTACATGAACATGTTTTGTTTTTTTTAATTTCTGCAGAATTTACAAACAGTTCGTAATATCTTATCTGCACTCCGGAATATTTCCAAAGTTCCGCATTTGTTGCATTGCCACCACCACTGCACTAACACACACCTACATTTATACATTTAAATACATGTGTTCGATTGGGCATATGTACTTTAATTGACGTCTCTCAGTGTCAGCTTGTTTGCTGCCTGTTTGTTGCTTGTTTGCAGCTGGCTCTCCACCAGCTGTGACAGTAATGCAATTAGCGCAATGCATGAACAAATTGAAAACAAAAAGTAATAAAAAGGAAATAAAAAAATGCCCCGTCGGTTTAGTGATTTTGACACCCACCGTGAACTTTTTTATATCCAAATGTACTTTCGAAATGCTTTTCACTGAGCTTTCCGATATTTCCACTACGCCAGTAAGATATCTAAGTCTTAATCGTTGATTCGCAAGCACCAATTTCTTTTTTTTATTGACGTGTTTATCATCAGTTGATATTGACAGACATGCTACTGGTCACCGCGTTCTGGACCCTCTTCGAATAATTTGCTCCAATCAAAAATAATTCTTCGAGTCAAATGATTATCACCGAAGGCTTTTCCAACTGAATTTAACCCTTTTTTTTATTCTGAATGTTTCGGCATCTTTGTTGAATAATTTAACTCACCGAAAGCACTTTACGTATTTCAAAAAGGCAAGCATATATTAAACACTAATGATTATTTTGATGTGACATTTGGCTCAGATGTCACTGACAGTCATGCCAGCATAGATAAGAGTATTTTAACAAATGAGTTTATGAGCAGAAAGTTGAAGATACGCAGATACTTGAATATTCGGCAATCCAATCGCTGTCTGTCTGTAGGAAACCGCAAATGGAAACGTAACTATTGTTCGTTGGTTGGTTATGTTTTCGTAGTTCTCGACTTTCTGTCGCATGGCGTAGATTTCTCATATAGTTTTTTTTAATTTTTTTGGTTGTGTGAAAATGTATGTGATAATTTGCCAGTTGTTGGCATAAATAGCTTCACACATTTGCTTTGCTCTTTTTTGTCAATCACTATATCAGTGGATGTGTTGGATTGGGGCGAATATTTATAGTGGCTCGAATTTATCTCGCTTTAAGCTCATAAATATAACACCAGTTTGAGCGTTACCACACCTGTCAACACCCGTTTCAGAGGTTGTTGCTTACTTTTTCGGCACCAGCCACCTCCCGCCACTTCAAAATTGACGATATACTATCACTTTCCTGTCATTTCCACTGTGAGCAATGATATTTCGCAATTTCGACACGTGCATGTCATCGTGTCACCCCCTAAAAACGAAAAAAAAACTTTATTTTTGTTTGCAAATATAAAGATGACTGGCGCAACGTTTTGTGTCCCTCTTACTGTTCTCACCACGTATTTGTAATCAAATCTGTTAATCAAATTGTTGCTATAAAAATCGTAGTTAAAACAGACGGGGTGCAACTATATTGCACCGAGTTCGAAAAAAATAATGCAACCATATACATAGTTTATAAGCGCGTACGCGTATGCTCGACGGTAAGCAAGCAACAACTCATCAAATAGACGGCGTAGCAAAAATGTGTCGAGTTTTACGCTGTAAAAAGAGTGAGAGATAAGTGTGATGCGGCGTTTCCGAATTTGTGTTACAAAAACCAAAAAGCGATACTGTTGCAACATTGAAGCCAGCACATTGAATGTGGGGTGCCCATTATAAACATGGCCATCTGGGAACTCGGCCTCTTGAGATTCTCTCTTTGTAGGAAGGGATTGAGAGGCGTACTCCGACTCGCTAGGACCAAAAAGTTTTAAAACTCAATGAAGATTTTGTCAAACCTTACCACTGGTGGGGGGAAATGAAAAGACCTTCACTGAGCTGAGAATTATTTCATTCTAACTTTATTTTGATATTTTCCTGGCTTATATACAATTTTAAAACTCTCTTAACCCAGCCAGCATTTACTATCAATTTTTAATGGAAAATTACTAATTTTCAATAGAAAAATTGATAGAAAACAGTCAATTTCTATATCAATATTCATTGTAAATTGACTGTTCCCTCGGGAGAAAATGGTCGAACAAAATTGAATGATTTTGATTGAGTCATTTTCAGGGTCAATTTCCAGTAAATTTCCAGTCATTTTATTATAAATTTCGATTGTTTTTTCCAGCCATTTCTTAATGAATTTCTAGTCAATTTTCAGTCAATATTTAGTCAATTTGCAGTCATTTTATTATAAATTTCGATTGTTTTTTCCAATCAGTTTTCTTTCAGTCATCTTATTAATCAATATTCATTTTTTGGTTTATTTTTAAATTCAAATTTATTTATATTTTAAATTAATTCATTAACATGTTTTTCCTTACAGCTCAATACAATCATTTATTTTCAGACAAAGGTAGACGGCGTTTTTTTACTCTTTCGTTTGCATAAACGAAATGTTTTTGTAGCGTTGATCTAACGGCTTTTTCGTCCACTTGAAAAATTCATGGCAAATATCTAAAGAAAGAGGAAAGAAATGTAGTTATTGTTAAAAGAATTAATACAATATAAAATAATATTACTTTTTATTATTGTTGTAACTAAACATTTTTCCGCGCTTGGCTTTTCTGCCGTGCCCCTCCACGAAAAAGACATTGCCAACTCGTCTGAAAAAATACGCCTGATTGCTGCTCTTAGAAAAGGGGTTGACGCTTCACCCCCAGCCTTCTTAATATACAGTTTCTATAAATAATTCTTTGTTATACATTTGTAACTGGTAAAAGCAACATAAGCATTATACATACAAATTTCTTCAACAACTCAGGTTTTTGTAAAAGCTGTGCTTCGAAATCGTCAAGATCCTTCTTATGGTAAAATGGTAGTTGGTCGAATTCTGGGCTTTGACTTTCAGAGGGTTTTCCCCTGTTTTCCAATTTGACCGCAATAACTTCCTCTGTCAGCTTCAACAAATTTATTTTGTTTTCTTCCTTTAGCTCCTTCACTTCTGTCTTTAAAGCCCGCACTTCCATCGTCAACTCCGCTATTAAATTTTTAAGAGACTGTTGATCTGTGCTGTCTAGATTTTGATCTGAAAAACATAAAGTTAAATAAAAATAAAGAAAATTTAAAGTGTTTTATTTGGACTTACATATTATTTGGCTGCTGTTAGGTTCATATCCATAATTATTTATAGAGCTCATGATGTCAATCAGTTAATTTGTGGTGTGAAATAAAATCCACTTCCAGACTGAATTATTAAGCTATTTTAATTAATTACTTTAAAATTATGTTTTATTTTATTTATTTCACGTACTAGAGAGCTGTTGCTTTGGAGATGAACTATATTGAAGTGAGGAATGCATGTATTATTTTGTCACAAAAAGAAATATTTTGATGTTGTTAACTGTACACTCATAACGGGATCACGAAACAACACAATTGATATTTAATCAACTTGTTGAGCGTTTTTTGATACTTGTACATTTTGTTATTGTAAACGGCAAATTTATCGAAAAACAATCACCAAGAACAATCAATAATGATACGTAAATCACCATACAATCAACTCAATGCTGTCTGGGTAGTGGCAATATAAAATCCCAAGAAGGGTAATAAAAAAACGATTAAAAGACGCATGTCGCTCGTGATCGTACCATCGTAAAGGAGGCTCGTACAACAAGAAGGTAAGTAAATGAATTTTGTGTGATTTTTTAACAATATTTTGAAAATAATAAATTCATGTATTTTTATAGCATTGGAAATTGGAAGTAGCAGCAGCAGCTATATCATCAGAAGCGGCAAATATCAATTGTTAAGTAAGTATGTGAAAAAAGTGTGTGTACTTTGAAATGGAC